>NW_020824874.1:0-32455 GCF_003285875.2 Drosophila novamexicana | reverse complement strand
TCCTCCAGTTCTCCCGGCGGCGTCTTCTGTCGTTGTGGTGGTACTTCAACCTCGTGGACTACGGGCCTCGTCCCTTGTGGACAACGCGACGGCTGCAGGTTACCCGTCCGGGCTTCTACGACCCATGTGCCTCTCCACTTCTAGGCACTCTTGGCGCAGTTCATCCACGGTGAGCACGTCCATGGCATAGATATATATTTCGCCAGACTTTCTTTCAAACCACGCTTTATAATCTTCACCAGCTCGCGGTCTCTCAGCGGCTTCTGGAGTCGCGCGAGTTGAAGCATGTGGTGATATAACTATCTACCCCTTCGCTGGCCTGTTGCTCTCGTTGTAATAGCTCCTGTATCACATCGTGTTCCGTGGTAGCCCCGGAACCTGTCCAAGAGGGCATGTCGCAGTTGCATCCAGCTGTCGACCCTAGAATGCCGCACGTGCATCCAATACCACTCGCGGGCGCGGCCGGTCAGAGCAGGTGGAAACCGCGCAGGACCTCCTTCCACGGGCATTGATACTGCCTCTGCAGGAACTCCAGGCATCAAACTAGACGTTCCACCGCTCGAGCTTCATGTACGCCGTTTCTTGTACGTTGGCGTACGCCTCCTCCGGTTGAAAATCATCCGCTCTCCGGTCCTCTACTCGGAAATGGCGGTTATTCGAGTTACGCCAGTTCCTCGACTGAGCATCTGCGACGTAAACTGGGCTGCTGGACGAATACTCCGCCCCTCGTGCGCCTTTCTATGTGGCTTCGGTGGCACCGGTGGTGGAAATGCCTCGCGCTGGAACACTTCCCGTTCTTTCGGGATGGCGCCTGTTCGTGGTCCCGGCTCGACATGTCTCGGCGGGTTCGGCGCAGTGTTAGTCTGGCGGCCTGAGCACATCAATGATGCCCTTCATAATTTCCATGAAGCCAGCTCGCATCTCCTCGCGGATGGACTCGCTGATGCCAGATGGCAGAGCATGCCGATACGTTTGGTGGGCCTGAGCGATCGCCGCTTTTGCCGCCGATTTGAGATCTGTCTCTCTGGAAATCCCGGAAATTCATTGGCGTTCGCACCAGTCCCCCAGCCCGCGGCGCGGCGGTGGCAGAGCCGACGCCCCATCAGCGTCAGAAGCCCAATCAGACACCTGTTCCTCAGCCATACTTATCCCTTCCGAGAACTGTACCCCTCTCTTCTACAAAAATTGCTACCCTTAAACAAAACGTACCAATATTCCTATAATTTAAATAAATAAAAACCCACTAACAAATCTTACTAATAGAGAATAATAATTTCAAACACATCGACCACAAAAACATTTACAAAATTAAAATTTTTTTCTTTCTAATTAATTTCAAATACTTGGGGAAGAAATCCTAACACAGGCTAACTAATCTACGCATAATCTGGACAGTGGACAACACTTAAGCATTCGTCAAGGAACGCTACCTTGAACGCGAACGTTTCGCCAACATGCAAACGTGACTTACCGTCATCAACCACTAAGAGAAAACTTCTCATGTTTATGGATACTCTCTACTTTCGTCGTGCTTCTCGGATTCCACGTCACGCTGCGCGATTATGAGCTCCCTACTCGTGCCACATAAGACTTCAGCGGTGTGGGTCCTGAAGCCAAAGGAATCCTTTTCTCTGTACCTTCATTTATATCGTATTTGTTTTTCTATGATTACGCAACGACTTCAAAGAAGCCGAGTGCTTCTTCAAGTTGGGCGCCATATTGTTACGGAACTGCTTGTTTCTCTGTGGGCCGCGCCGGCTGGCTCATCGGTTTCTCTGGGTGTACTCCCATCCCTGGCACGCACAATCGATAACAACAAAGC
Source organism: Drosophila novamexicana (assembly GCF_003285875.2). NCBI lineage: Eukaryota > Metazoa > Arthropoda > Insecta > Diptera > Drosophilidae > Drosophila > Drosophila novamexicana. The sequence goes on along the minus strand of NW_020824874.1, from coordinate 30,633 downwards.
TACACGTCTGTAGCAAAACAGACTTACACAGCACTATGCAAAACGAGCCACAAATCGATAACGTCAAACAATCGGAACTTCTAACTCATGAACAAAATAACAGCTGTAACAACTATGAAAATGTAAACAACAAAGGTGAGACACTCAATATAAATTTACAAAAAACACAATTAATCCACCTTACTCTTCCAGATCGGGCCCCGGTTCCGGACCCAGCGTACCCGCCCAACCATGAGAGACGAGCACCTACACTCGTCTTCCTCATTTTGTCCATTAGATGGCCATCAGCCTGTGCCGGCTGTTATGCCAATTCTCCCCAACGAAGAAAATTTAACCGAACATTTCTCTCATCAGATACGGTATATAATTGTATATATATAATTTTCTTAAAGTGAATAACAATTATAAGCATTGCTTATGGCATTTATCTTTGCAGCTATTTCGAATCTCTTACAAGTGGATATTTGGTTAGCTTCACGGTGCGTATAATGGTTTGTGCATTCTTATAATTATTGGCCTTAATATTTCTTTTATTCCTTTCTGATTTGCATGAGGTCTCCGTCCAGATGAATTAACACTTATGCACGTGAACGTTTCTTACACGGGTGCGTATTATATATTGCATATTTATATACTTATGGACAAAGTGTATTAATGCCTAAATTTTTCTCTTATCTTCTAGAATTCTCTTTTTTTCATTTTAACAGCACTAAGTGGAACAGGCGACGAAATTCTACCAACAAAACACGCACGAAGAAATTTGGATGCAAACGTTGCGCCAATTTAGGACCAATGTGCCCACACAACTACGCAAAACTGGGTATGCCACGAATATCGGTCGTGCAACAGGTAGGTGATATGAATTGTATTAAATCGCTTAATTCTACCTTACCCTACCTAAAGAGCTCTCTGGGGGAGGTAAGGGGCGATGTAAATGGATAATTCCAATTAGGTAAGTATGTGAGCATAGTTCGCGCAAGTGTTAATTTTAAATGTTTATCTTTTACAGGCGCAGATGCATCACCCTTGGAAATTCCCTCACCGTTCGCACTCTAAAGTGAAACTCGGCGTAAGTGCCTATGTAAGTATGGACATGATTTATAAATACAAAAAAACTAAATTTAACGACAAAAAAACTCTGTTCTTTTTCAGGGAGTACGGTCAGGAGCCTCCATCATATCTCTGCCATGGGCTCGAACGAGGATGGGCAAAAATGAAACGGACTCACTCGGAGGATGTGGGCGTGGTCTCGCCTGTGGCCGCTTCTTCGCTGTTGGCGTCCGGTCCGTGATGGCTCGTCCGTCCGTCTCGTAGATTACGCCGACACTTGGCTGGCGGCGTCGCGGATATGGCTGGTGTGTGCCGCTGAGGTGCGGGAGCTGGTCCCTTTGTTGCCGGAACCGTTAATTTTTTTTTTTTTGCTTGTCTCGTCGCACTTAGGTTTTAAGTTCTTTTTTTTGCAATACCTTAGCACATAAGGGTTAAGCGATTTACTAATAAAGAAACCTCCTCAAAAAACAAGTGTGATTTGATATTTTCTATTCCTCTTTTTTTTTAAGCACATGCCCTTAGCCGGCAAAATAAAATATCCAATTTTCAGATTTTCTTAACGGTGAGCCGGTACGTCCGCTGTGGACCGCTGACAAAATCGAACTCTCATTACATTTGGCAGCAAACATCATCGGTGCCGAATTTCGGCACACGCATACATATGCGATGCGGGCACCGTTGCTGCACATCTGCACAGCTGCATTTTTTTGGGTCAATGGCCCATATGACGGTCAAGGGCATATACAAGGGCATGCGATCCACTCAATTCATATTCCCTTTAAGAGCGAACTGAGCGGCCAATAGCAATCGTCGCTATTGGCGCCGTGGATCGCAAGTCTGGCGTTGCCACCCTTCAAAATTTGGGCTCCGCCGTGGGCGCCGCTTCACCCCGCATACTCCGATCCTATGGCGAAAAGATATCGGCGTGGCCGATAATATCGCACGCAACCAACTAGGAAACCCTCGGTGCTACCGATAACGTCAAATGCAACATCACCACGCAGATTATTGTAATGACATGAATGACCATTACAAGGAATCTGCGTGCGCATTTCATGGATTGACCCAGCCGGCTAATAACGATGCCCAACGTAGGCCAATCCATATTTCGCACCGACCCGAAAAAAAAAAAACAAAACAGGGAGGACGGGCGCTGCCGCCGCCATTGCCTGGCATTGAGGTGAGCAAACTACGATTATGTTCGTATATCTTTTGCGTGGAAGACGCCTAGCATGCGTCCCTGGAGATCTTCTAACTCGTAGGCATTGGTGCCCACGGCTCGGACGACTCGGCTCTTCAAGAATTTCCGGGCGAACTTGGCATTGAAGGCTTTGCCGAAGCTGCTTAGTGCAAAGTTGCGCCTCCACACTTCCTGTCCCGGTTCCAGATGGAGCTGGCGCGCACGGTGGTTGTATCGTTGGCGGCTTCGCTCGTATGCGGTGTGCAGGTGGTCCTTGACTTGGCTTCGGATTACAGCCAGTCTGTCCTTCGCGTCAAGGTCAGGATACTGTGATCGGCCAATGATCTCAGCTTCCTGGCCAGTTTGTAACTGGAACCATTCAGGTACATCTGCTGTCCAAAGACCGCGAAAAACGGAGTCACTCCCGTAGCGCTGTGGACCACATTCCGGATCGCCACTTCCACCTCTGGTAGGTACGCGTCCCAATCCCGATGATCCTGACCCAGGTAGGTTCTGATTGCAGACAGCACTGTGTGGTTCACGCGTTCGGCGGCGTTGCTCTGAGGCGAATACACTGGTGTGCGCAGGTGGGTAATGCCAAACGCCTGGACCATGGCATCGAACGACTTTGACACGAATTGTCGTCCATTATCCGAATGGATCACTTCCGGCACGCCAAATTTGAAGAACACCTCATGCACTAGGAAGTAAACGACATCCGCCGCGGTGGCTACCCTCATGGCCTTCAGGAAGGTTAATTTCGAGAAGTGGTCTACGACGACGAATATCCACGCATGCCCTCGTTTCGACCGTGGATTCTTCCCCAAGAAGTCGATATAAAGCTTCTGGAAGGGGCGGTCGGTGCGCACTTCTTCCCCAATGCCGACCTGCATCCGGTAGTTTTGTGCCTTGGTCTCCTTGCATGTCTCGCATTTCCGTACATAATACCTGACTTGTATGGCCATGTTGGGCCAATAATATCGCCTGCGCAGCGCATGCAGCGTTTTCCTCATGCCTCCATGAGCTGACGTCTCCCGCTCAAGTCTTTGAGACTCATAAGCCACTGCAGGCTCGCATGATCGGTGATTACCGTGAACGGCATCATCTCCACGTACGGTCGAAATCGATGTATGGCCAGCTTGGCGGCTAGGCATTCCTTCTCGGTCACCGAATAGTTGATCTGGTGCTTGTTGAGTTTGGTCGAGAAGAATGCGATCGGCCTTTCCTGTTGCTCGTCGTCTAGCTGGAACAACACGGCTCGGAATGGTCTTCGAAAATCCGCGTGAACTAACACCGGGGCAGTGGTGAGGGCTAACTTCAAGCTTTCCATGGCATCCACGGCCTCGTCACTCAACACAAATCTACCCGTTCTCTTCTTAAGGGCATCATCACTCAACGGTACTGAGATCTCGGCGAAGTTCTTTATGAATCGTCGATACCACCCCGCTGTACCTAAGAAGCTTCGTAGTTCCTTGACCGTCCTCGGATTCGGGATGTTTCGGATCGCTTCTACTCTTCCCGGATCCCTGCGCAGCGTCCCGCCGCCTATATGATGAAACCCAGGTAGTTTAGGTTACGGAAGCAGAATTTTGACTTCGCCATGCCTATGGTGAGGTTCGCGTTCCTCAGACACTCGGCCACCAGTTCCAAGTATTTTAGGTGCGTTGGAAAATCTGCCGATATTATCAGCAAATCGTCTAGGTATACGAACACGTTGGACCTCAGATTCGCCGGGATTACCTTGTCCATGAGCCTGCAAAGTTGTTGAGCGGCGTTGCAGAGCCCGAATGGCATGTGGCGAAACTGGTACAGCGGCCTCCCTGGTACGGTAAACGCCGTATACGCCCTGCTCTTCTCCTCCATCTCGATTTGCCAGAACGCGAACTTAAGGTCGAGAGATAAAATGAGTCTCGTCGATTCGCGATAAGATGCCCTCGATGCATGGAAGCGGGTAAGCGTCCTTTACCGTCACACCGTTTAGTTTCCTGGCATCTAAGCAAAACCTGTTCTTCCCAGGCCTCATCACCACCGTCGTCCAGTTGCTCCAGGGGCTGTCACTCTCCTCGATGATGCCTAACTTTAGCATTTTATCCACCTCGGCCCACACGATCACTTGTTTGGCCGGAGACAGCGGATAATGTCTGTCCTTCACGGGTTCTGCTCCCTCGATCAGCTGAATTCGGTGCTGGAGCAGGTGAGTTTTCCCTAGGCCATCCTTCTCAAATTGGAGAAATCTGCGCTTCACGCTTTCCAACTGACTCTTCTGATCGTTGTCCAGGTCCCACATTTCCGAATCCGCCGCGCAGTCGTCGTCGTCCCGGTAATATGCCACCTCTGGGTTCGCTACCGTTTCCTCAGATGCCTCTGGTGGTGTTCCTGGCTTTCTGGCCGGACCGAGCAGCTCTGGTACAATCTCAAGGGCCCGCCAGAAATCGATCCCCAGGTATAGTTCCTGTCGCAGGTCCGGGCACATGTAAAATACGATATTTTCCTTTCTATTCTCGTATTTCACAGGCAGAACCACGCGACCTAAAATTGGGCGATTGGCACCCGCCGCTGTCCTCACCATCGATTCGTAAGGCCGCGCTTCCCATCCCAGTTCCTCCACTAACTTCCGGCATCCTCGTCCCAACAGACTGACTGAGGCCCCCGTGTCCAGCAACCCTTTCATCTTGGCCCCGGCGACTTCCACTTCGGCAAATACGCGTGGGTCTATACAATCCTCCCGTCTCACCGCTTCGACGACCTGGCGCCGGGTAATCCTGCGTCTGCGGAAGCGCGCACGTGCCTTCACCACTCTCCGGTTGGCTAGTGTCATCCCTTCCACCTGTCGCTCACCAAAAATTCTATTTCGGGCCGACATGTATGCCCGAACACGTTCTTCATACGGTAAGCCCCTAAGTGTTCCTCCTTTGCTTATTATTATTATAATACGCCTTATCCTGATCCTTATTCCAACTCTCCGTCTCCTTTTCCATGATTATTGGCTTTTGTAGGTACCCCTCTCCTGCTTCCCCGCGGTCGCCGTCCCGGAACGCGTCTGCCCCGCCATCACCGCGCTCCCTCTGGGGTTTTCCGGACAGTTTTCGCACTGGAAAGTGTCCGGCTTTCCACACCTATAGCAGAATATTTTCCGCTCCTTGGACAGGCAGTCTCTAAAGACGTGATCGAATTGTCTGCAGTTCCAGCATACAAGTCGGGATGAGTTCCTGCCTCGCACGAATGCTTCCTCCAGTTCTCCCGGCGGCGTTTCTGTACGTTGTGGTGGTACTTCAACCTCGTGGACTACGGGCCTCGTCCCTTGTGGACAACGCGACGGCTGCAGGTACCCCGTCCGGCTTCTACGACCCATGTGCCTCTCCACTTCTAGGCACTCTTGGCGCAGTTCATCCACGGTGAGCACGTCCATGGCATAGATATATTTCGCCAGACTTTCTTTCAAACCACGCTTTATAATCTTCACCAGCTCGCGGTCTCTCAGCGGCTTCTGGAGTCGCGCGGCGAGTTGAAGCATGTGGTGGATATAACTATCTACCCCTTCGCTGGCCTGTTGCTCTCGTTGTAATAGCTCCTGTATCACATCGTGTTCCGTCTGGTAGCCCCGGAACCTGTCCAGAGGGCATGTCGCAGTTGCATCCAGCTGTCGACCCTAGAATGCCGCACGTGCATCCAATACCACTCGCGGGCGCGGCGGTCAGGAGCAGGTGGAAACCGCGCAGGACCTCCTTCCACGGGCATTGATACTGCCTCTGCAGGAACTCCAGGCATCAAACTAGACGTTCCACCGCTCGAGCTTCATGTACGCCGTTTCTTGTACGTTGGCGTACGCCTCCTCCGGTTGAAAATCATCCGCTCTCCGGTCCTCTACTCGGAAATGGCGGTTATTCGAGTTACGCCAGTTCCTCGACTGAGCATCTGCGACGTAAACTGGCTGCTGGACGAATACTCCGCCCCTCGTGCGCCTTGTCTATGTGGCTTCGGTGGCACCGGTGGTGGAAATGCCTCGCGCTGGAACACTTCCCGTTCTTTCGGGATGGCGCCTGTTCGTGGTCCCGGCTCGACATGTCTCGGCGGGTTCGGCGCAGTGTTAGTCTGGCGGCCCTGAGCACATCAATGATGCCCTTCATAATTTCCATGAAGCCAGCTCGCATCTCCTCGCGGATGACTCGCTGATGCCAGATGCAGAGCATGCCGATACGTTGGTGGGCCTGAGCGATCGCCGCTTTTGCCGCCGATTTGAGATCTGTCTCTCTGGAAATCCCCGGAAATTCATTGGCGTTCGCACCAGTCCCCCAGCCGGGCGCGGCGGTGGCAGAGCCGACGCCCCATCAGCGTCAGAAGCCCAATCAGACACCTGTTCCTCAGCCATACTTATCCCTTCCGAGAACTGTACCCCTCTCTTCTACAAAAATTGCTACCCTTAAACAAAACGTTACCAATATTCTAATAAATTTATAAATAATAAACACCCACTAACAAATCTTACTAATAGAGAATAATAATTTCAAACACATCGACCACAAAAACATTTACAAAATTAAATTTTTTTCTTTCTAATTAATTCAAATACTTGGGGAAGAAATCCTAACACAGGCTACTAATCTACGCATAATCTGGACAGTGGACAACACTTAAGCATTCGTCAAGGAACGCTACCTTGAACGCGAACGTTTCGCCAACATGCAACGTGACTTACCGTCATCAACCACTAAGAGAAAACTTCTCATGTTATGGATACTCTCTACTTTCGTCGTGCTTCTCGGATCCACGTCCACGCTGCGCGATTATGAGCTCCCTACTCGTGCCACATAAGACTTCAGCGGTGTGGGTCCTGAAGCCAAAGGAATCCTTTTCTCTGTACCTTCATTTATATCGTATTTTGTTTTTCTATGATTACGCAACGACTTCAAAGAAGCCGAGTGCTTCTTCAAGTTGGCGCCATATTGTTACGGAACTGCTTGTTTCTCTGTGGGCCGCGCCGGCTGGCTCATCGGTTTCTCTGGGTGTACTCCATCCCTGGCACGACAATCGATAACAACAAAGCTACACGTCTGTAGCAAAACAGACTTACACAGCACTATGCAAAACGAGCCACAAATCGATAACGTCAAACAATCGGAACTTCTAACTCATGACAAATAAACAGCTGTAACAACTATGAAAATGTAAACAACAAAGGTGAGACACTCAATATAAATTTACAAAAACACAATTAATCCACCTTACTCTTCCAGATCGGGCCCGGTTCCGGACCCAGCGTACCCGCCCAACCATGAGACGAGCACCTACACTCGTCTTCCTCATTTTGTCCATTAGATGGCCATCAGCCTGTGCCGGCTGTTATGCCAATTCTCCCCCACGAAGAAAATTTAACCGACATTTCTCTCATCAGATACGGTATATAATTGTATATATATAATTTTCTTAAAGTGAATAACAATTATAAGCATTTTCTTATGGCATTTATCTTTGCAGCTATTTCGAATCTCTTACAAGTGGATATTTGGTTAGCTTCACAGGTGCGTATAATGGTTTGTGCATTCTTATAATTATTGGCCTTAATATTTCTTTTATTCCTTTCTGATTTGCATGAGGTCTCCGTCCAGATGAATTAACACTTATGCACGTGAACGTTTCTTACACGGGTGCGTATTAATATTGCATATTTATATTTATACTTATGGACAAAGTGTATTAATGCCTAAATTTTTCTCTTATCTTCTAGAATTCTCTTTTTTTCATTTTAACAGCACTAAGTGGAACAGGCGACGAAATTCTACCAGGATACTGCTAGTCGCCGCAAAAAAACAAAACACGCACGAAGGAAATTTGGATGCAAACGTTGCGCCAATTTAGGACCAATGTGCCCACACAACTACGCAAAACTGGGTATGCCCACGAATATCGGTCGTGCAACAGGTAGTGATATGAATTGTATTAAATCGCTTAATTCTACCTTACCCTACCTAAAGAGCTCTCTGGGGGAGGTAAGGGGCGATGTAAATGGATAATTCCAATTAGGTAAGTATGTGAGCATAGTTCGCGCAAGTGTTAATTTTAAATGTTTATCTTTTACAGGCGCAGATGCATCACCCTTGGAAATTCCCTCACCGTTCGCACTCTAAAGTGAAACTCGGCGTAAGTGCCTATGTAAGTATGGACATGATTTATAAATACAAAAAAACTAAATTTAACGACAAAAAAACTCTGTTCTTTTTCAGGGAGTACGGTCAGGAGCCTCCATCATATCTCTGCCATGGGCTCGAACGAGGATGGGCAAAAATGAAACGGACTCACTCGGAGGATGTGGGCGTGGTCTCGCCTGTGGCCGCTTCTTCGCTGTTGGCGTCCGGTCCGTGATGGCTCGTCCGTCCGTCTCGTAGATTACGCCGACACTTGGCTGGCGGCGTCGCGGATATGGCTGGTGTGTGCCGCTGAGGTGCGGGAGCTGGTCCCTTTGTTGCCGGAACCGTAATTTTTTTTTTTTTGCTTGTCTCGTCGCACTTAGGTTTTAAGTTCTTTTTTTTGCAATACCTTAGCACATAAGGGTTAAGCGATTTACTAATAAAGAAACCTCCTCAAAAAACAAGTGTGATTTGATATTTTCTATTCCTCTTTTTTTTTAAGCACATGCCCTTAGCCGGCAAAATAAAATATCCAATTTTCAGATTTTCTTAACGGTGAGCCGGTACGTCCGCTGTGGACCGCTGACAAAATCGAACTCTCATTACATTTGGGCAGCAACATCATCGGTGCCGAATTTCGGCACACGCATACATATGCGATGCGGGCACCGTTGCTGCACATCTGCACAGCTGCATTTTTTTGGGTCAATGGCCATATGACGGTCAAGGGCATATACAAGGGCATGCGATCCACTCAATTCATATTCCCTTTAAGAGCGAACTGAGCGGCCAATAGCAATCGTCGCTATTGGCGCCGTGGATCGCAAGTCTGGCGTTGCCACCCTTCAAAAATTTGGGCTCCGCCGTGGGCGCCGCTTCACCCCGCATACTCCGATCCTATGGCGAAAAGATATCGGCGTGGCCGATAATATCGCACGCAACCAACTAGGAAACCCTCGGTGCTACCGATAACGTCAAATGCAACATCACCACGCAGATTATTGTAATGACATGAATGACCATTACAAGGAATCTGCGTGCGCATTTCATGGATTGACCCAGCCGGCTAATAACGATGCCCAACGTAGGCCAATCCATATTTCGCACCGACCCGAAAAAAAAAAAACAAAACAGGGAGGACGGGCGCTGCCGCCGCCATTGCCTGGCATTGAGGTGAGCAAACTACGATTATGTTCGTATATCTTTTGCGTGGACGACGCCTAGCATGCGTCCCTGGAGATCTTCTAACTCGTAGGCATTGGTGCCCACGGCTCGGACGACTCGGCTCTTCAAGAATTTCCGGGCGAACTTGGCATTGAAGGCTTTGCCGAAGCTGCTTAGTGCAAAGTTGCGCCTCCACACTTCCTGTCCCGGTTCCAGATGGAGCTGGCGCGCACGGTGGTTGTATCGTTGGCGGCTTCGCTCGTATGCGGTGTGCAGGTGGTCCTTGACTTGGCTTCGGATTACAGCCAGTCTGTCCTTCGCGTCAAGGTCAGGATACTGTGATCGGCCAATGATCTCAGCTTCCTGGCCAGTTTGTAACTGGAACCATTCAGGTACATCTGCTGTCCAAAGACCGCGAAAAACGGAGTCACTCCCGTAGCGCTGTGGACCACATTCCGGATCGCCACTTCCACCTCTGGTAGGTACGCGTCCCAATCCCGATGATCCTGACCCAGGTAGGTTCTGATTGCAGACAGCACTGTGTGGTTCACGCGTTCGGCGGCGTTGCTCTGAGGCGAATACACTGGTGTGCGCAGGTGGGTAATGCCAAACGCCTGGACCATGGCATCGAACGACTTTGACACGAATTGTCGTCCATTATCCGAATGGATCACTTCCGGCACGCCAAATTTGAAGAACACCTCATGCACTAGGAAGTAAACGACATCCGCCGCGGTGGCTACCCTCATGGCCTTCAGGAAGGTTAATTTCGAGAAGTGGTCTACGACGACGAATATCCACGCATGCCCTCGTTTCGACCGTGGATTCTTCCCCAAGAAGTCGATATAAAGCTTCTGGAAGGGGCGGTCGGTGCGCACTTCTTCCCCAATGCCGACCTGCATCCGGTAGTTTTGTGCCTTGGTCTCCTTGCATGTCTCGCATTTCCGTACATAATACCTGACTTGTATGGCCATGTTGGGCCAATAATATCGCCTGCGCAGCGCATGCAGCGTTTTCCTCATGCCTCCATGAGCTGACGTCTCCCGCTCAAGTCTTTGAGACTCATAAGCCACTGCAGGCTCGCATGATCGGTGATTACCGTGAACGGCATCATCTCCACGTACGGTCGAAATCGATGTATGGCCAGCTTGGCGGCTAGGCATTCCTTCTCGGTCACCGAATAGTTGATCTGGTGCTTGTTGAGTTTGGTCGAGAAGAATGCGATCGGCCTTTCCTGTTGCTCGTCGTCTAGCTGGAACAACACGGCTCGGAATGGTCTTCGAAAATCCGCGTGAACTAACACCGGGGCAGTGGTGAGGGCTAACTTCAAGCTTTCCATGGCATCCACGGCCTCGTCACTCAACACAAATCGACCCGTTCTCTTCTTAAGGGCATCATCACTCAACGGTACTGAGATCTCGGCGAAGTTCTTTATGAATCGTCGATACCACCCCGCTGTACCTAAGAAGCTTCGTAGTTCCTTGACCGTCCTCGGATTCGGGATGTTTCGGATCGCTTCTACTCTTCCCGGATCCCTGCGCAGCGTCCCGCCGCCTATGATGAAACCCAGGTAGTTTAGGTTACGGAAGCAGAATTTTGACTTCGCCATGCCTATGGTGAGGTTCGCGTTCCTCAGACACTCGGCCACCAGTTCCAAGTATTTTAGGTGCGTTGGAAAATCTGCCGATATTATCAGCAAATCGTCTAGGTATACGAACACGTTGGACCTCAGATTCGCCGGGATTACCTTGTCCATGAGCCTGCAAAGTTGTTGAGCGGCGTTGCAGAGCCCGAATGGCATGTGGCGAAACTGGTACAGCGGCCTCCCTGGTACGGTAAACGCCGTATACGCCCTGCTCTTCTCCTCCATCTCGATTTCCCAGAACGCGAACTTAAGGTCGAGAGATAAAATGAGTCTCGTCGATTCGCGATAAGATGCCCTCGATGCATGGAAGCGGGTAAGCGTCCTTTACCGTCACACCGTTTAGTTTCCTGGCATCTAAGCAAAACCTGTTCTTCCCAGGCCTCATCACCACCGTCGTCCAGTTGCTCCAGGGGCTGTCACTCTCCTCGATGATGCCTAACTTTAGCATTTTATCCACCTCGGCCCACACGATCACTTGTTTGGCCGGAGACAGCGGATAATGTCTGTCCTTCACGGGTTCTGCTCCCTCGATCAGCTGAATTCGGTGCTGGAGCAGGTGAGTTTTCCCTAGGCCATCCTTCTCAAATTGGAGAAATCTGCGCTTCACGCTTTCCAACTGACTCTTCAGATCGTTGTCCAGGTCCCACATTTCCGAATCCGCCGCGCAGTCGTCGTCGTCCCGGTAATATGCCACCTCTGGGTTCGCTACCGTTTCCTCAGATGCCTCTGGTGGTGTTCCTGGCTTTCTGGCCGGACCGAGCAGCTCTGGTACAATCTCAAAGGCCCGCCAGAAATCGATCCCCAGGTATAGTTCCTGTCGCAGGTCCGGGCACATGTAAAATACGATATTTTCCTTTCTATTCTCGTATTTCACAGGCAGAACCACGCGACCTAAAATTGGGCGATTGGCACCCGCCGCTGTCCTCACCATCGATTCGTAAGGCCGCGCTTCCCATCCCAGTTCCTCCACTAACTTCCGGCATCCTCGTCCCAACAGACTGACTGAGGCCCCCGTGTCCAGCAACCCTTTCATCTTGGCCCCGGCGACTTCCACTTCGGCAAATACGCGTGGGTCTATACAATCCTCCCGTCTCACCGCTTCGACGACCTGGCGCCGGGTAATCCTGCGTCTGCGGAAGCGCGCACGTGCCTTCACCACTCTCCGGTTGGCTAGTGTCATCCCTTCCACCTGTCGCTCACCAAAATTCTATTTCGGGCCGACATGTATGCCCGAACACGTTCTTCATACGGTAAGCCCCTAAGTGTTCCTCCTTTGCTTATATTATTATTATAATACGCCTTATCCTGATCCTTATTCCAACTCTCCGTCTCCTTTTCCATGATTATTGGCTTTTGTAGGTACCCCTCTCCTGCTTCCCCGCGGTCGCCGTCCCGGAACGCGTCTGCCCCGCCATCACCGCGCTCCCTCTGGGGTTTTCCGGACAGTTTTCGCACTGGAAAGTGTCCGGCTTTCCACACCTATAGCAGAATATTTTCCGCTCCTTGGACAGGCAGTCTCTAAAGACGTGATCGAATTGTCTGCAGTTCCAGCATACAAGTCGGGATGAGTTCCTGCCTCGCACGAATGCTTCCTCCAGTTCTCCCGGCGGCGTTTCTGTACGTTGTGGTGGTACTTCAACCTCGTGGACTACGGGCCTCGTCCCTTGTGGACAACGCGACGGCTGCAGGTACCCCGTCCGGCTTCTACGACCCATGTGCCTCTCCACTTCTAGGCACTCTTGGCGCAGTTCATCCACGGTGAGCACGTCCATGGCATAGATATATTTCGCCAGACTTTCTTTCAAACCACGCTTTATAATCTTCACCAGCTCGCGGTCTCTCAGCGGCTTCTGGAGTCGCGCGGCGAGTTGAAGCATGTGGTGGATATAACTATCTACCCCTTCGCTGGCCTGTTGCTCTCGTTGTAATAGCTCCTGTATCACATCGTGTTCCGTCTGGTAGCCCCGGAACCTGTCCAAGAGGGCATGTCGCAGTTGCATCCAGCTGTCGACCCTAGAATGCCGCACGTGCATCCAATACCACTCGCGGGCGCGGCCGGTCAGGAGCAGGTGGAAACCGCGCAGGACCTCCTTCCACGGGCATTGATACTGCCTCTGCAGGAACTCCAGGCATCAAACTAGACGTTCCACCGCTCGAGCTTCATGTACGCCGTTTCTTGTACGTTGGCGTACGCCTCCTCCGGTTGAAAATCATCCGCTCTCCGGTCCTCTACTCGGAAATGGCGGTTATTCGAGTTACGCCAGTTCCTCGACTGAGCATCTGCGACGTAAACTGGGCTGCTGGACGAATACTCCGCCCCTCGTGCGCCTTGTCTATGTGGCTTCGGTGGCACCGGTGGTGGAAATGCCTCGCGCTGGAACACTTCCCGTTCTTTCGGGATGGCGCCTGTTCGTGGTCCCGGCTCGACATGTCTCGGCGGGTTCGGCGCAGTGTTAGTCTGGCGGCCTGAGCACATCAATGATGCCCTTCATAATTTCCATGAAGCCAGCTCGCATCTCCTCGCGGATGGACTCGCTGATGCCAGATGGCAGAGCATGCCGATACGTTTGGTGGGCCTGAGCGATCGCCGCTTTTGCCGCCGATTTGAGATCTGTCTCTCTGGAAATCCCCGGAAATTCATTGGCGTTCGCACCAGTCCCCCAGCCGGGCGCGGCGGTGGCAGAGCCGACGCCCCATCAGCGTCAGAAGCCCAATCAGACACCTGTTCCTCAGCCATACTTATCCCTTCCGAGAACTGTACCCCTCTCTTCTACAAAAATTGCTACCCTTAAACAAAACGTTACCAATATTCCTAATAAATTTATAAATAAATAAACACCCACTAACAAATCTTACTAATAGAGAATAATAATTTCAAACACATCGACCACAAAAACATTTACAAAATTAAATTTTTTTCTTTCTAATTAATTTCAAATACTTGGGGAAGAAATCCTAACACAGGCTAACTAATCTACGCATAATCTGGACAGTGGACAACACTTAAGCATTCGTCAAGGAACGCTACCTTGAACGCGAACGTTTCGCCAACATGCAAACGTGACTTACCGTCATCAACCACTAAGAGAAAACTTCTCATGTTTATGGATACTCTCTACTTTCGTCGTGCTTCTCGGATTCCACGTCACGCTGCGCGATTATGAGCTCCCTACTCGTGCCACATAAGACTTCAGCGGTGTGGGTCCTGAAGCCAAAGGAATCCTTTTCTCTGTACCTTCATTTATATCGTATTTGTTTTTCTATGATTACGCAACGACTTCAAAGAAGCCGAGTGCTTCTTCAAGTTGGGCGCCATATTGTTACGGAACTGCTTGTTTCTCTGTGGGCCGCGCCGGCTGGCTCATCGGTTTCTCTGGGTGTACTCCCATCCCTGGCACGCACAATCGATAACAACAAAGCTACACGTCTGTAGCAAAACAGACTTACACAGCACTATGCAAAACGAGCCACAAATCGATAACGTCAAACAATCGGAACTTCTAACTCATGAACAAAATAAACAGCTGTAACAACTATGAAAATGTAAACAACAAAGGTGAGACACTCAATATAAATTTACAAAAAACACAATTAATCCACCTTACTCTTCCAGATCGGGCCCCGGTTCCGGACCCAGCGTACCCGCCCAACCATGAGACGAGCACCTACACTCGTCTTCCTCATTTTGTCCATTAGATGGCCATCAGCCTGTGCCGGCTGTTATGCCAATTCTCCCCAACGAAGAAAATTTAACCGAACATTTCTCTCATCAGATACGGTATATAATTGTATATATATAATTTTCTTAAAGTGAATAACAATTATAAGCATTGCTTATGGCATTTATCTTTGCAGCTATTTCGAATCTCTTACAAGTGGATATTTGGTTAGCTTCACAGGTGCGTATAATGGTTTGTGCATTCTTATAATTATTGGCCTTAATATTTCTTTTATTCCTTTCTGATTTGCATGAGGTCTCCGTCCAGATGAATTAACACTTATGCACGTGAACGTTTCTTACACGGGTGTGTATTAATATTGCATATTTATATTTATACTTATGGACAAAGTGTATTAATGCCTAAATTTTTCTCTTATCTTCTAGAATTCTCTTTTTTTCATTTTAACAGCACTAAGTGGAACAGGCGACGAAATTCTACCAGGATACTGCTAGTCGCCGCAAAAACAAAACACGCACGAAGGAAATTTGGATGCAAACGTTGCGCCAATTTAGGACCAATGTGCCCACACAACTACGCAAAACTGGGTATGCCACGAATATCGGTCGTGCAACAGGTAGGTGATATGAATTGTATTAAATCGCTTAATTCTACCTTACCCTACCTAAAGAGCTCTCTGGGGGAGGTAAGGGGCGATGTAAATGGATAATTCCAATTAGGTAAGTATGTGAGCATAGTTCGCGCAAGTGTTAATTTTAAATGTTTATCTTTTACAGGCGCAGATGCATCACCCTTGGAAATTCCCTCACCGTTCGCACTCTAAAGTGAAACTCGGCGTAAGTGCCTATGTAAGTATGGACATGATTTATAAATACAAAAAAACTAAATTTAACGACAAAAAAACTCTGTTCTTTTTCAGGGAGTACGGTCAGTAGCCTCCATCATATCTCTGCCATGGGCTCGAACGAGGATGGGCAAAAATGAAACGGACTCACTCGGAGGATGTGGGCGTGGTCTCGCCTGTGGCCGCTTCTTCGCTGTTGGCGTCCGGTCCGTGATGGCTCGTCCGTCCGTCTCGTGGATTACGCCGACACTTGGCTGGCGGCGTCGCGGATATGGCTGGTGTGTGCCGCTGAGGTGCGGGAGCTGGTCCCTTTGTTGCCGGAACCGTTAATTTTTTTTTTTTTTGCTTGTCTCGTCGCACTTAGGTTTTAAGTTCTTTTTTTTGCAATACCTTAGCACATAAGGGTTAAGCGATTTACTAATAAAGAAACCTCCTCAAAAAACAAGTGTGATTTGATATTTTCTATTCCTCTTTTTTTTTTAAGCACATGCCCTCAGCCGGCAAAATAAAATATCCAATTTTCAGATTTTCTTAACGGTGAGCCGGTACGTCCGCTGTGGACCGCTGACAAAATCGAACTCTCATTACATTTGGGCAGCAACATCATCGGTGCCGAATTTCGGCACACGCATACATATGCGAGGCGGGCACCGTTGCTGCACATCTGCACAGCTGCATTTTTTTGGGTCAATGGCCCATATGACGGTCAAGGGCATATACAAGGGCATGCGATCCACTCAATTCATATTCCCTTTAAGAGCGAACTGAGCGGCCAATAGCAATCGTCGCTATTGGCGCCGTGGATCGCAAGTCTGGCGTTGCCACCCTTCAAAAATTTGGGCTCCGCCGTGGGCGCCGCTTCACCCCGCATACTCTGATCCTATGGCGAAAAGATATCGGCGTGGCCGATAATATCGCACGCAACCAACTAGGAAACCCTCGGTGCTACCGATAACGTCAAATGCAACATCACCACGCAGATTATTGTAATGACATGAATGACCATTACAAGGAATCTGCGTGCGCATTTCATGGATTGACCCAGCCGGCTAATAACGATGCCCAACGTAGGCCAATCCATATTTCGCACCGACCCGAAAAAAAAAAACAAAACAGGGAGGACGGGCGCTGCCGCCGCCATTGCCTGGCAGGGAGGTGAGCAAACTACGATTATGTTCGTATATCTTTTGCGTGGAAGACGCCTAGCATGCGTCCCTGGAGATCTTCTAACTCGTAGGCATTGGTGCCCACGGCTCGGACGACTCGGCTCTTCAAGAATTTCCGGGCGAACTTGGCATTGAAGGCTTTGCCGAAGCTGCTTAGTGCAAAGTTGCGCCTCCACACTTCCTGTCCCGGTTCCAGATGGAGCTGGCGCGCACGGTGGTTGTATCGTTGGCGGCTTCGCTCGTATGCGGTGTGCAGGTGGTCCTTGACTTGGCTTCGGATTACAGCCAGTCTGTCCTTCGCGTCAAGGTCAGGAATACTGTGATCGGCCAATGATCTCAGCTTCCTGGCCAGTTTGTAACTGGAACCATTCAGGTACATCTGCTGTCCAAAGACCGCGAAAAACGGAGTCACTCCCGTAGCGCTGTGGACCACATTCCGGATCGCCACTTCCACCTCTGGTAGGTACGCGTCCCAATCCCGATGATCCTGACCCAGGTAGGTTCTGATTGCAGACAGCACTGTGTGGTTCACGCGTTCGGCGGCGTTGCTCTGAGGCGAATACACTGGTGTGCGCAGGTGGGTAATGCCAAACGCCTGGACCATGGCATCGAACGACTTTGACACAAATTGTCGTCCATTATCCGAATGGATCACTTCCGGCACGCCAAATTTGAAGAACACCTCATGCACTAGGAAGTAAACGACATCCGCCGCGGTGGCTACCCTCATGGCCTTCAGGAAGGTTAATTTCGAGAAGTGGTCTACGACGACGAATATCCACGCATGCCCTCGTTTCGACCGTGGATTCTTCCCCAAGAAGTCGATATAAAGCTTCTGGAAGGGGCGGTCGGTGCGCACTTCTTCCCCAATGCCGACCTGCATCCGGTAGTTTTGTGCCTTGGTCTCCTTGCATGTCTCGCATTTCCGTACATAATACCTGACTTGTATGGCCATGTTGGGCCAATAATATCACCTGCGCAGCGCATGCAGTGTTTTCCTCATGCCTCCATGAGCTGACGTCTCCCGCTCAAGTCTTTGAGACTCATAAGCCACTGCAGGCTCGCATGATCGGTGATTACCGTGAACGGCATCATCTCCACGTACGGTCGAAATCGATGTATGGCCAGCTTGGCGGCTAGGCATTCCTTCTCGGTCACCGAATAGTTGATCTGGTGCTTGTTGAGTTTGGTCGAGAAGAATGCGATCGGCCTTTCCTGTTGCTCGTCGTCTAGCTGGAACAACACGGCTCGGAATGGTCTTCGAAAATCCGCGTGAACTAACACCGGGGCAGTGGTGAGGGCTAACTTCAAGCTTTCCATGGCATCCACGGCCTCGTCACTCAACACAAATCGACCCGTTCTCTTCTTAAGGGCATCATCAGTCAACGGTACTGAGATCTCGGCGAAGTTCTTTATGAATCGTCGATACCACCCCGCTGTACCTAAGAAGCTTCGTAGTTCCTTGACCGTCCTCGGATTCGGGATGTTTCGGATCGCTTCTACTCTTCCCGGATCCATGCGCAGCGTCCCGCCGCCTATGATGAAACCCAGGTAGTTTAGGTTACGGAAGCAGAATTTTGACTTCGCCATGCCTATGGTGAGGTTCGCGTTCCTCAGACACTCGGCCACCAGTTCCAAGTATTTTAGGTGCGTTGGAAAATCTGCCGATATTATCAGCAAATCGTCTAGGTATACGAACACGTTGGACCTCAGATTCGCCGGGATTACCTTGTCCATGAGCCTGCAAAGTTGTTGAGCGGCGTTGCAGAGCCCGAATGGCATGTGGCGAAACTGGTACAGCGGCCTCCCTGGTACGGTAAACGCCGTATACGCCCTGCTCTTCTCCTCCATCTCGATTTGCCAGAACGCGAACTTAAGGTCGAGAGATAAAATGAGTCTCGTCGATTCGCGATAAGATGCCCTCGATGCATGGAAGCGGGTAAGCGTCCTTTACCGTCACACCGTTTAGTTTCCTGGCATCTAAGCAAAACCTGTTCTTCCCAGGCCTCATCACCACCGTCGTCCAGTTGCTCCAGGGGCTGTCACTCTCCTCGATGATGCCTAACTTTAGCATTTTATCCACCTCGGCCCACACGATCACTTGTTTGGCCGGAGACAGCGGATAATGTCTGTCCTTCACGGGTTCTGCTCCCTCGATCAGCTGAATTCGGTGCTGGAGCAGGTGAGTTTTCCCTAGGCCATCCTTCTCAAATTGGAGAAATCTGCGCTTCACGCTTTCCAACTGACTCTTCTGATCGTTGTCCAGGTCCCACATTTCCGAATCCGCCGCGCAGTCGTCGTCGTCCCGGTAATATGCCACCTCTGGGTTCGCTACCGTTTCCTCAGATGCCTCTGGTGGTGTTCCTGGCTTTCTGGCCGGACCGAGCAGCTCTGGTACAATCTCAAAGGCCCGCCAGAAATCGATCCCCAGGTATAGTTCCTGTCGCAGGTCCGGGCACATGTAAAATACGATATTTTCCTTTCTATTCTCGTATTTCACAGGCAGAACCACGCGACCTAAAATTGGGCGATTGGCACCCGCCGCTGTCCTCACCATCGATTCGTAAGGCCGCGCTTCCCATCCCAGTTCCTCCACTAACTTCCCGCATCCTCGTCCCAACAGACTGACTGAGGCCCCCGTGTCCAGCAACCCTTTCATCTTGGCCCCGGCGACTTCCACTTCGGCAAATACGCGTGGGTCTATACAATCCTCCCGTCTCACCGCTTCGACGACCTGGCGCCGGGTAATCCTGCGTCTGCGGAAGCGCGCACGTGCCTTCACCACTCTCCGGTTGGCTAGTGTCATCCCTTCCACCTGTCGCTCACCAAAAATTCTATTTCGGGCCGACATGTATGCCCGAACACGTTCTTCATACGGTAAGCCCCTAAGTGTTCCTCCTTTGCTTATATTATTATTATAATACGCCTTATCCTGATCCTTATTCCAACTCTCCGTCTCCTTTTCCATGATTATTGGCTTTTGTAGGTACCCCTCTCCTGCTTCCCCGCGGTCGCCGTCCCGGAACGCGTCTGCCCCGCCATCACCGCGCTACCTCTGGGGCTTCCCGGACAGTTTTCGCACTGGAAAGTGTCCGGCTTTCCACACCTATAGCAGAATATTTTCCGCTCCTTGGACAGGCAGTCTCTAAAGACGTGATCGAATTGTCTGCAGTTCCAGCATACAAGTCGGGATGAGTTCCTGCCTCGCACGAATGCTTCCTCCAGTTCTCCCGGCGGCGTTTCTGTACTTTGTGGTGGTACTTCAACCTCGTGGACTACGGGCCTCGTCCCTTGTGGACAACGCGACGGCTGCAGGTACCCCGTCCGGCTTCTACGACCCATGTGCCTCTCCACTTCTAGGCACTCTTGGCGCAGTTCATCCACGGTGAGCACGTCCATGTCATAGATATATTTCGCCAGAGTTTCTTTCAAACCACGCTTTATAATCTTCACCAGCTCGCGGTCTCTCAGCGGCTTCTGGAGTCGCGCGGCGAGTTGAAGCATGTGGTGGATATAACTATCTACCCCTTCGCTGGCCTGTTGCTCTCGTTGTAATAGCTCCTGTATCACATCGTGTTCCGTCTGGTAGCCCCGGAACCTGTCCAAGAGGGCATGTCGCAGTTGCATCCAGCTGTCGACCCTAGAATGCCGCACGTGCATCCAATACCACTCGCGGGCGCGGCCGGTCAGGAGCAGGTGGAAACCGCGCAGGACCTCCTTCCACGGGCATTGATACTGCCTCTGCAGGAACTCCAGGCATCAAACTTGACGTTCCACCGCTCGAGCTTCATGTACGCCGTTTCTTGTACGTTGGCGTACGCCTCCTCCGGTTGAAAATCATCCGCTCTCCGGTCCTCTACTCGGAAATGGCGGTTATTCTCGTTACGCCAGTTCCTCGACTGAGCATCTGCGACGTAAACTGGGCTGCTCGACGAATACTCCGCCCCTCGTGCGCCTTGTCTATGTGGCTTCGGTGGCACCGGTGGTGGAAATGCCTCGCGCTGGAACACTTCCCGTTCTTTCGGGATGGCGCCTGTTCGTGGTCCCGGCTCGACATGTCTCGGCGGGTTCGGCGCAGTGTTAGTCTGGCGGCCTGAGCACATCAATGATGCCCTTCATAATTTCCATGAAGCCAGCTCGCATCTCCTCGCGGATGGACTCGCTGACGCCAGATGGCAGAGCATGCCGATACGTTTGGTGGGCCTGAGCGATCGCCGCTTTTGCCGCCGATTTGAGATCTGTCTCTCTGGAAATCCCCGGAAATTCATTGGCGTTCGCACCAGTCCCCCAGCCGGGCGCGGCGGTGGCAGAGCCGACGCCCCATCGGCGTCAGAAGCCCAATCAGACACCTGTTCCTCAGCCATACTTATCCCTTCCGAGAACTGTACCCCTCTCTTCTACAAAAATTGCTACCCTTAAACAAAACGTTACCAATATTCCTAATAAATTTATAAATAAATAAACACCCACTAACAAATCTTACTAATAGAGAATAATAATTTCATACACATCGACCACAAAAACATTTACAAAATTAAATTTTTTTCTTTCTAATAAATTTCAAATACTTGGGGAAGAAATCCTAACACAGGCTAACTAATCTACGCATAATCTGGACAGTGGACAACACTTAAGCATTCGTCAAATGCTCAGCTCGTCAGTTTGACTGACGAACGGCAATCAAGGAACGCTACCTTGAACGCGAACGTTTCGCCAACATGCAAACGTGACTTACCGTCATCAACCACTAAGAGAAAACTTCTCATGTTTATGGATACTCTCTACTTTCGTCGTGCTTCTCGGATTCCACGTCACGCTGCGCGATTATGAGCTCCCTACTCGTGCCACATAAGACTTCAGCGGTGTGGGTCCTGAAGCCAAAGGAATCCTTTTCTCTGTACCTTCATTTATATCGTATTTATTTTTCTATGATTACGCAACGACTTCAAAGAAGCCGAGTGCTTCTTCAAGTTGGGCGCCATATTGTTACGGAACTGCTTGTTTCTCTGTGGGCCGCGCCGGCTGGCTCATCGGTTTCTCTGGGTGTACTCCCATCCCTGGCCCGCAGTCCGCGCAATCGATAACAGCAAAGCTACACGTCTGTAGCAAAACAGAGTTACACAACACTATGCAAAACGAGCCACAAATCGATAACGTCAAACAATCGGAACTTCTAACTCATGAACAAAATAAACAGCTGTAACAACTATGAAAATGTAAACAACAAAGGTGAGACACTCAATATAAACTTACAAAAAACACTATTAATCCACCTTACTCTTCCAGATCGGGCCCCGGTTCCGGACCCAGCGTACCCGCCCAACCATGAGACGAGCACCTACACTCGTCTCCCTCATTTTGTCCATTAGATGGCCATCAGCCTGTGCCGGCTGTTATGCCAATTCTCCCCAACGAAGAAAATTTAACCGAACATTTCTCTCATCAGATACGGTATATAATTGGTTGCGTTTTCTTAAAGTGAATAACACTTATAAGCATTGCTTATGGCATTTATCTTTGCAGCTATTTCGAATCTCTTACAAGTGGATATTTGGTTAGCTTCACAGGTGCGTATAATGGTTTGCGCATTCTTATAATTATTGGCCTTAATATTTCTTTTATTCCTTTCTGATTTGCATGAGGTCTCCGTCCAGATGAATTAACACTTATGCACGTGCGTATTAATATTGCATATTTATATTTATACTTATGGACAAAGTGTATTAATGCCTAAATTTTTCTCTTATCTTCTAGAATTCTCTTTTTTTCATTTTAACAGCACTAAGTGGAACAGGCGACGAAATTCTACCAGGATACTGCTAGTCGCCGCAAAAACAAAACACGCACGAAGGAAATTTGGATGCAAACGTTGCGCCAATTTAGGACCAATGTGCCCACACAACTACGCAAAACTGGGTATGCCACGAATATCGGTCGTGCAACAGGTAGGTGATATGAATTGTATTAAATCGCTTAATTCTACCTTACCTAAAGAGCTCTCTGGGGGAGGTAAGGGGCGATGTAAATGGATAATTCCAATTAGGTAAGTATGTGAGCATAGTTCGCGAAAGTGTTAATTTTAAATGTTTATCTTTTACAGGCGCAAATGCATCACCCTTGGAAATTCCCTCACCGTTCGCACTCTAAAGTGAAACTCGGCGTAAGTGCCTATGTAAGTATGGACATGATTTATAAATACAAAAAAACTAAATTTAACGACAAAAAAAAACTCTGTTCTTTTTCAGGGAGTACGGTCAGGAGCCTCCATCATATCTCTGCCATGAGCTCGAACGAGGATGGGCAAAAATGAAACGGACTCACTCGGAGGATGTGGGCGTGGTCTCGCCTGTGGCCGCTTCTTCGCTGTTGGCGTCCGGTCCGTGATGGCTCGTCCGTCCGTTTCGTGGATTACGCCGACACTTGGCTGGCGGCGTCGCGGATATGGCTGTTGTGTGCCGCTGAGCCGATTCCTGGCCTTTGATATGTTCGCGGGCTTCTCTGGTGCGGGAGCTGGTCCCTTTGTTGCCGGAACCGTTAATTTTTATTTTTATTTTTGCTTGTGGTGGTGTTCTGTTGATAATATATTACACATTTTCATATATTTGCAGAGGTCATTAATAATTGAATTTTTATACTCAGTACTCTTGTCTGTTATTAACGTGCATATAGGACCGTACTTAAGGAAAATTAAAAAAAAGAGAAAGAAGAGCTATCTTCGGCACGAATCTAAGAAGCAGAGGGAAAATAGTTAATGCCGAGTTTGGTCAATACATCTTGATAGATAAAAAAGGTTTTTAATCAAAAACCGATCGTTCCTATCGGCACTTATAAGTTTTACTCTGCTCCTCATATATATGAAAAATCCTATTAAAATCTGACCACTATATCACATAGCTGCCATAGGAACGATCGGTCGAAAATTAAGTTATTGTTTGAAAAAAACATTTTGTTTTTCAAGATATCTTGACCAAACTCGGCATTTATTAGATTTACTCTGCTCCTCATATATACGAAAAATCCTATTAAAATCGGATCACTAAATCATATAACTGCCATAGAAACGATCGGTCGAAAATTTAGTTGTATGAAAAACATTTTGTTTTTTTCAAGATACCTTGACCAAACTCGGCATTTATTAGTTTTACTCAGCTCCTCATATATGAAAAATCCTATTAAGATCGGACCACTATACCATATAGCTGCCATAGGAACGATCGGTCGAAAATTTAGTTGTATGAAAAAACATTTTATTTTTCAAGATATCTTGACCAAACTCGGCATTTATTAGTTTTACCAAAGACAATATAAACACTAAGATGAGTAACGCGCATACATTTTAATGCGACGCAAAATTTCTAGCCTGGCCTTTCATCTGGCCTTTAAGGCTTCGTACGGCATGCCTGCCGACTGGTTGTTCGTTCTCCAAAGACCAGACTAACGAATGCCGAAGTCGCGGCTTGCTGATGCTGACACGAGCAACGAAGTTAGTCGCCAGCCTGCCTTCAGCAAAGCTGGTCGATGCTGCTTTGCGTCGCTTCGTTTTCGAAGTACATTGAGCGAAAAAGTTTAGAGCTTACGATCGACGCAAAGTGCTTGTGCTTTATCCATGATATGCATGCTTTATTTAAATGATATATTACCCTAGATATTAACAAATAATTTTACAGGAAAATTGAAGAACTTTTATAATTTTTACACAAGGCGCTTCTTGCGCAATAACTATGTTAAGAAAATAGTACACATAGATTGATTTCAGTCTTCTTTTTGGGCAGTGTATGCTCGAGAAAAGTTCTTGTCTCAGCCAATAGCGTGCGTGCACCTTTCGTTGTATGCGTGAATTATAAATGCATAAGAACTATAAAGTATGTATGTATGTGTTGTTATTCACTGCTCTGGCTTTAGCTGGCAAGAAATTAATTTTGTTAGTTTTCTAGCGCAGATCATGACCTATCCCAAATTTGTGTTGATATATGAATGCATTTTGTGTATTGAGGTTGGCTCCGCAGAAAATATGTATTTCTAAGTCGATGCAAATATTTACATAATTTATTAATGTTATTCATATTCTCTAATTAAGAAACAAAAGAGTGCTAAGAAATACAATTACATATTTATTTGTATAAATAAATATGACTTTTGATTCAATATTTTGTTAGATATTTTATTAATTCAATTTAGATATTGCACTTGCAACTCTATGCCAAAAAGGGCGCCAAGCTTTAAGAATATGGAGCACAAAATGTAATCGATAGCTTACGATTGCATCGAGCTGCAGACTTTTTCCATTTTGCGTAAAATTATTATTTGATCGCATTTTGAATACTTAAAAGATAACATTCGTGTCAGTGAAATTTAGTGCTTAGTGCCAAAATTGCAAAATTCCAAAGCAGAAATACTTTTGCCGCAAATTTCGGGTGCCGGTGTATCGTTCTTTCAAGGGAATTCTGCTTGCCACTTTTAGCCGTTGCTGCTTGATACGACTGGAAAGGTTGCAAGTATCTAACTTAATATAATAGCCTTTTTTAAGGCTTTACTGAATTATTTATATACTTTATATATGTATATATATTGTATATATAAATACAAATAATTTTGATTTTAATTTAATAATTTTATTTTTTGCATAAATATTAAAAAATAATAATAATTTAATTAATAATTTCAAATATAAAAAATTACATAAATATTTGCATCGATATAAAAATACATATTTTGTACAGAGCCAACCTCAGTACACAAAATGCATTCATATATCAACACAAATTTGGGGTAGGTCGTGATCTGCGCTAAAAATCTAAGAAAATTGTTTCTTTGCCAGCCAGAGACTTTGCCAGAGCAATGGATACTAACACATTCAAATATGCTGTTATGTATGTATATTCACACGCATACAAAGATGATTGCTTGCACGGCCCTCATAGAGCCGAAGCTGAGAGCACATTCTATTTTTAGCTTTTTCGTTCTCTCGGCTGTGAGAGCGCAATGCTCGTTTTCGTTCTCAATTTTCAAAATATCAAGCTGCATAGTAGCATTTTGTTGTATGGCGTTACTCATCTTAGTGTTTATATTGTCTTTGGTTTTACTATATTCCTCATATATAGGAAAAATCCTATTAAGATCGGACCACTAAATCATATAGCTGCCATAGGAACGATCGGTCGAAAATTAAGTTGTATGAAACACATTTTGTTTTTCAAGATATCTTGACCAAACTCGGCACTTATTAGTTTCTCTGCTCCTCATATATACGAAAAATTCTATTAAAATCGGATCACTATATCATATAGCTGCCATAGGAACGATCGGTCGAAAATTTAGTTGTATGATAAACATTTTGTTTTTCAAGATACCTTGACCAAACTCGGCATTTATTAGTTTTACTATTCTCCAAATATATAGGCAAAATCCTATTAAGATCGGACCACTATATCATATAGCTGCCATAGGAACGATCGGTCGAAAATTAAGTTGTATGAAAAACATTTTGTTTTTCAAGATATCTTGACCAAACTCGGCATTTATTAGTTTTACTCTGCTCCTCATATATATGAAAAATCCTTTTAAGAACGGACCACTATGTCATATAGCTGCCATAGGAACGATCGGTCGAAAATTTAGTTGTATGAAAAGCATTTTGTTTCTCAAGATACCTTGACCAAACTCGGCATTTATTAGTTTTACTATTCTCCAAATATATAGGCAAAATCCTATTAAGATCGGGCCACTATATCATATAGCTGCCATAGGTACGATCGGTCGAAAATTAAGTTGTATGAAAAACATTTTGTTTTTCAAGATATCTTGAGCAAACTCGGCATTTATTAGTTTTACTCTGCTCCTCATATATATGAAAAATCCTTTTAAGAACGGACCACTATGTCATATAGCTGCCATAGGAACGATCGGTCGAAAATTAAGTTGTATGAAAAACATTTTGTTTTTCAAGATACCTTGACCAAACTAGGCATTTATTAGTTTTACTCTGCTCCTCATATATATGAAAAATCCTATTAAGATCGGACCAATATATCATATAGATGCCATAGGAACGATCGGTCGAAAATTAAGTTGTATGAAAAACATTTTGTTTTTCAAGATACCTTGACCAAACTCGGCATTTATTAGTTTTACTATACTCCAAATATATAGGCAAAATCCTATTACGATCGGACCACTATATCATATAGCTGCCATAGGAACGACCGGTCGAAAATTAAGTTGTATGAAAAACATTTTGTTTTTCAAGATATCTTGACCAAACTCGGCATTTATTAGTTTTACTCTGCTCCTCATATATATGAAAAATCCTATTAAGAACGGACCACTATGTCATATAGCTGCCATAGGAACGATCGGTCGAAAATTTAGTTGTATGAAAAACATTTTGTTTTTCAAGATACCTTGACCAAACTCGGCATTTATTAGTTTTACTATACTCCAAATATATAGGCAAAATCCTATTAAGATTGGACCACTATATCATATAGCTGCCATAGGAACGATCGGGCTTAAATTAAGTTGTATGAAAAACATTTTGTTTTTCAAGATATCTTGACCAAACTCGTCATTTATTAGTTTTACTATTCTCCAAATATATAGGCAAAATCCTATTAAGATCGGACCACTATATCATATAGCTGCCATAGGAACGATCGGTCGAAAATTAAGTTCTTGTATGAAAAAAACATTTTGTTTTTCAAGATATCTTGACCAAACTCGGCATTTATTAGTTTTACTATACTCCTCATATATAGGCAACATCCTATTACGATCGGACCACTATATCATATAGCTGCCATAGGAACGACCGGTCGAAAATTAAGTTGCATGAAAAACATTTTGTTTTTCAAGATATCTTGACCAAACTCGGCATTTATTAGTTTCTCTGCTCCTCATATATACGAAAAATTCTATTAAAATCGGATCACTATATCATATAGCTGCCATAGGAACGATCGGTCGAAAATTTAGTTGTATGATAAACATTTTGTTTTTCAAGATACCTTGACCAAACTCGGCATTTATTAGTTTTACTATTCTCCAAATATATAGGCAAAATCCTATTAAGATCGGACCACTATATCATATAGCTGCCATAGGAACGATCGGTCGAAAATTAAGTTGTATGAAAAACATTTTGTTTTTCAAGATATCTTGACCAAACTCGGCATTTATTAGTTTTACTCTGCTCCTCATATATATGAAAAATCCTTTTAAGAACGGACCACTATGTCATATAGCTGCCATAGGAACGATCGGTCGAAAATTTAGTTGTATGAAAAGCATTTTGTTTCTCAAGATACCTTGACCAAACTCGGCATTTATTAGTTTTACTATTCTCCAAATATATAGGCAAAATCCTATTAAGATCGGGCCACTATATCATATAGCTGCCATAGGTACGATCGGTCGAAAATTAAGTTGTATGAAAAACATTTTGTTTTTCAAGATATCTTGAGCAAACTCGGCATTTATTAGTTTTACTCTGCTCCTCATATATATGAAAAATCCTTTTAAGAACGGACCACTATGTCATATAGCTGCCATAGGAACGATCGGTCGAAAATTAAGTTGTATGAAAAACATTTTGTTTTTCAAGATACCTTGACCAAACTAGGCATTTATTAGTTTTACTCTGCTCCTCATATATATGAAAAATCCTATTAAGATCGGACCAATATATCATATAGATGCCATAGGAACGATCGGTCGAAAATTAAGTTGTATGAAAAACATTTTGTTTTTCAAGATACCTTGACCAAACTCGGCATTTATTAGTTTTACTATACTCCAAATATATAGGCAAAATCCTATTACGATCGGACCACTATATCATATAGCTGCCATAGGAACGACCGGTCGAAAATTAAGTTGTATGAAAAACATTTTGTTTTTCAAGATATCTTGACCAAACTCGGCATTTATTAGTTTTACTCTGCTCCTCATATATATGAAAAATCCTATTAAGAACGGACCACTATGTCATATAGCTGCCATAGGAACGATCGGTCGAAAATTTAGTTGTATGAAAAACATTTTGTTTTTCAAGATACCTTGACCAAACTCGGCATTTATTAGTTTTACTATACTCCAAATATATAGGCAAAATCCTATTAAGATTGGACCACTATATCATATAGCTGCCATAGGAACGATCGGGCTTAAATTAAGTTGTATGAAAAACATTTTGTTTTTCAAGATATCTTGACCAAACTCGTCATTTATTAGTTTTACTATTCTCCAAATATATAGGCAAAATCCTATTAAGATCGGACCACTATATCATATAGCTGCCATAGGAACGATCGGTCGAAAATTAAGTTCTTGTATGAAAAAAACATTTTGTTTTTCAAGATATCTTGACCAAACTCGGCATTTATTAGTTTTACTATACTCCTCATATATAGGCAACATCCTATTACGATCGGACCACTATATCATATAGCTGCCATAGGAACGACCGGTCGAAAATTAAGTTGCATGAAAAACATTTTGTTTTTCAAGATATCTTGACCAAACTCGGCATTTATTAGTTTTACTTTGCTCCTCATATATACGAAAAATTCTATCAAAATCGGATCACTATAGCATATAGCTGCCATAGGAACGATCGGTCGAAAATGTAGTTGTATGATAAACATTTTGTTTTTCAATATACCTTGACCAAACTTGGCATTTATTAGTTTTACTATTCTCCAAATATATTGGCAAAATCCTATTACGATCGGACCACTATATCATATAGCTGCCATAGGAACGATCGGTCGAAAATTAAGTTGTATGAAAAACATTTTGTTTTTCAAGATATCTTGACCAAACTCGGCATTTATTAGTTTTACTCTGCTCCTCAGATATGAAAAATCCTATTAAGATCGGACCACTATATCATATAGCTGCCATAGGAACGATCGGTCGAAAATTAAGTTGTATGAAAAACATTTTGTTTTTCAAGATACCTTGACCAAACTCGGCATTTATTAGTTTTACTATACTCCTCATATATAGGCAACATCCTAATACGATCGGACCACTATATCATATAGCTGCCATAGGAACGACCGGTCGAAAATTAAGTTGTATGAAAAAACATTTTGTTTTTCAAGATACCTTGACCAAACTCGGCATTTATTAGTTTTACTATACTCCAAATATATAGGCAAAATCCTATGAAGACCGGACCACTATACCATATAGCTGCCATAGGAACGATCGGTCGAAAATTAAGTTGTATGAAAAACATTTTGTTTTTCAAGATATCTTGACCAAGCTCGGCAGTTATTAGTTGTACTCTGCTCCTCAGATATGAAAAATCCTATTAAGATCGGACCACTATATCATATAGCTGCCATAGGAACGATCCGTCGAAAATTTAGTTGTATGAAAAAACATTTTGTTTTTTAAGATACCTTGACCAAACTCGGCATTTATTAGTTTTACTATACTCCTCATATATAGGCAACATCCTAATACGATCGGACCACTATATCATATAGCTGCCATAGGAACGACCGGTCGAAAATTAAGTTGTATGAAAAAACATTTTGTTTTTCAAGATACCTTGACCAAGCTCGGCAGTTATTAGTTGTACTCTGCTCCTCAGATATGAAAAATCCTATTAAGATCGGACCACTATATCATATAGCTGCCATAGGAACGACCGGTCGAAAATTAAGTTGTATGAAAAAACATTTTGTTTTTCAAGATACCTTGACCAAACTCGGCATTTATTAGTTTTACTATACTCCAAATATATAGGCAAAATCCTATGAAGACCGGACC